>NC_084823.1:6733612-6779968 GCF_958449725.1 Rosa rugosa
GAGCTTCCGCTCATGCCTTCCCGGCAACCCACGAGCTTTCCCGCTCATGCCTTCCCGGCAACCCCACGAGCTTCCCGCTCATGCCTTCCCGGAAACCCACGAGCTTCCCGCTCATGCCTTCCCGGCAACCATTGAGCTTCCCGCTCATGCCTTCCCCGGCAACCCACGAGCTTCCCGCTCATGCCTTCCCGGCCCAACCATTGAGCTTCCCGTTTCATGCCTTCCCGGCAACCCACCGAGCTTCCGCTCATGCCTTCTGATAGGAGCATTTTAATGCGACGTTTTAACTGCATTTCCCTACATTTTTTCTGCGCCATTTCCTTGAAAAAATCCTTGTTTAGGAAAGTTTTTCCCATTCTTTGATTGGGAAAAGTTCCTATTTGTGTAAAGTTTTCTATTTTCGTAGTTTTCATTTCTCATTTTCTGGCCAAGTTTCCATTTTCAAGTTTAGGAAAGTTTCTCTTTTTTCATTTTTAGTAACTTTCTATTTTTCATTTTTAGTAAGTTTCTATTTTTTCAAATTAGGTAAGTTTTCTATTTTTTCATACTAGTTTTCTATTTTCAGGGACCTCGGAGCTAAAAAAGTGGAAATGAAACTCGTAAATGGGAAAGAGGAGCTTGCGAACATCAAGGGGAGCAAAAATGAAGAACATTGGACCACAGAAATGAGCAGAAATGAAGAAAAGAAGTTTTCCTAGTCCAACCAGGAAAACCCTGCGAAATGGAGGAAGGCTTCCCTAGCAAGTTTCCAACGCAACCATGAAAAAGAAATGGAAAAATAATGTGTTTTGCGTTGAAAAATGAGAAGGCTTGAAGATGAAGCAAACGAGGCCCCAAGAAACACTTTGAATTTTTCGGCAAAATGGATCAAGGCCCATCAAGGCCCAAGCAACTAGGGGTTTGTGACGCCATGGAAGAAAACCCTAGAAGAGTTTTGCCGTCCAAAGCAAGAGAGAAAGAAGGAGTTTTTGCCGTGAAAAAATCAGAAAATAATAAGAAGATTTTGTGGAGATTTTTATTGGGAGACTTTTAAGGGAAGAGAATATGTGTTGAACACAAAAAGCTCCCAAAAGGTGACTAGATTCATTCCTATATTCCCTAAAGGTATTTTGGCCGAAATAAAAGAGAGAAAATCAGAATATTATCAAGGTATTTCGGCAAGAAAATCAAGGGAAATATTTTAGAGAATTATGTGATTGGTTGAGACACATCATAGGGCTTACTTGGCAAGATTTCATTGGAGGAAATTATGTGGAGTTATCAAGACTTTGCCGTAAGAAACCCTAGAGATTTACACGGCTTGGACACCAAGTTGCCGTCCCCTATATAGTCTCTCCTCTTCTCAACATCAAAGGTTCCTCACCCCATAATTCAGAAAATACTCTCTCCATAACATCAAGTCCTCTCTCCATCCTCTAGTGCATTCACTACAAAAAAGAATTGTTTTAGCTTCACCAATTTGCGTCGGCCTTCAATTGCCGTCGCCAATGCCTCCTCTTTTGCGACGGCAAAAACTGAGGGGTCGCGATTGTGCAAAATATTTGCGACGGTAACAACTGCCGTCGCCACTGGGCATGGCAAACTCAATGGTTTACTTCGGCAAGAGTTAGCCGTAGTAAAATACTAAGAGTTTGCGACTGTAAAAGACATGCCGTCGCGTTTCTTCAATTCTTCCCGTGGTATGAAAACCACGACAGTTGCCCTCTGCTCAAAAAGAAAAAAAAACTCTCTCAAAATGGAGGCCGATCTCTTCGTCTCTCTTGTCCTCCCGACCTCTCCGTCATCGCAAATCCCATCTTCCGCCAAATCCCATCTCTCCGTCATCGCAAACTCTCCGCCTCTCCGCGGCTCCGCCCTCTCTCTGCTTCTCGTTTCGATTCAAACCCAGAAATCTCCGCCTCGGGACCCTCTCGACCTCTCCTTTGAAGTTCTTTCGATTCAAACCCAGAACTCTCCGCCTCTGGACCTCTCCTTTGAAGTTCGATTCGAATCAAACCCAGAAAATCTCGTATCAATTCATGTCCTCGTACTCTCTTTTTGGTCAGTGCTGCTGCTCAGATCTTTGTTTGACTCATGAAGATGCTAGTAATACGTTTCTTTTTTCTGGGTTTTTTGTGTTTTTTTGTCCCCTTTATACCAGTTTGATATCCAAAGACTTAATCTTTTTGATTCAATTCTAGATTCAGGATTTGTTTTTCTTGATTCTGCTTGGTGGGTGTTGTGAATTGGAATACCCTTTTGGATTTTTGCTTGAGCACCCGGTTGTTTATGGATTCTCTAATAGTTTTACTAATTTTATGTGCTCTTTTTGATGTTGGTTGTTTTAGGCTGATGGAGAAGGAGAGACGTGAGGAGCTCTCAGATGAGTGAAGCCTCAACTCTGGGTATGTGCTTTTTTTTTGTTGGTAAAGCTTTCTTTTATTTTTTTTCGTTTCCTGCTTTGTAATGCATCAAAATTTTTGAATTTGTGAGAAAGGTTGTGGATTTTTTAGTTTTATGATAGACCTGTGTTGTGGTTTTCTAAGATATTTGAAGTTTTGAACTTCTGTAGAAGAAGTTGAAGTTGGTTTGTGTCTGTTGCCAAATGTGTGCTTAGGAAAAAGCATGAAATATAGTGAAAGATTCCATTTTTATGAAATTTTAGGAATAATGGTCGGAGCAGCTCCTAATGGTCGGTTTGGAGGAAGAGGTCTGTCTTTTTGCAAATTTAGATGATGAAAATGTTATATGTTATATGATGAAAATGTTTTTGTGAACTGTTATATTTATGTTTGATGTTTGTATGTTTTATAACTTTGTTTCTATCTTCTTCTTTTTTGCAGCTATAGGTACTCAACTGAATTTGCAGAATCAACTAATCAAGGCCCCTAATTTTCATGGTGTAAAGTGATTTTCTCAGCATACCTTGAACTATCTTGGAGATTTGGCTGCTTATGGTTTGAAATTTGGTCATAGATTATAATGGATTTCTGTACAGAAGCAATTTTATTTTTATTAAATTTTGTGTCAACTTTCTGTGCATCCATTGTTCACTAGGATTGGACATTTCATATTGACTTTGTTGAAGGAATTGTTATGTTTTGATCATAGAAATTTGGCACGCTTCGTTTTATGTGTTAACTTTATAAAAATAGATAGATTTGTAGCTGTTCGTTTTCCTGGAAAAGTTTTCATTGTTCCAGCTACTTATAATTGTTATAAAGTTAACTGGCAACAATTATATCGTTTTATATTGTTTTCAGACATTCATACATATAGACAGAAAGAGATAGGGGTTTAGGCTTATATAAAATGCTCAAATGCGAGTGTGTAGCTATTACTTAGGGGTTATCTGACACGCTAGAAAGTAGCACGCAATTTAACCCTGCAAAATGTAGTTGTCAGTATAGGATAAGCAGGGATCGTTCATTCCGGGGATTGAGGGTACTCCTGTAATTGTGTAAACAGATAAAGAATTAAAATAATAAAGTATTATTTACAAAAATAATTAAAAAGTCACAAAAACGTGACTGCAGCTCCTACTGAACCGCAGTCGAAAAACAAACTAAAAACCTAACTAAAACAACCCAGAAAAATACGAAAATTTACAGAAGTATACTAGACACGTAAAGTGTCTAGCACACAAAATTTGGGAATTTTTGGAGTTGATTTGCTATGGAAATAATATACAGAAAAACAGAGAACAGAAAGAAAAACGAAACTGAAGCAGATTTGAAGTTGGTTGATATCAAGATAATGAAACTAGCTAGGAAGGAAGTATCCACCCCTAACAATCACACACAACACACTTTGTCCAATTTATCACCAATTAACTTAGTTGAAGATACTCAGATTGGCTCGGTACGCTTGAACACAACCTATTACTCTTTCTTACCTTGTACGCTAGGCAGGAAGTGCTCTACACCTAGACTATTCCCAAGCAATGCAACCTAAAGGTACGTTTATTAGATTAAACATGCAGAGATCATTAAGTTTTAAAAGAGTTTGAGCAATCACTAGGCATCGCAAATAACTTAGAGCCTTGCTAAACCTAGGGTTTTGTTTACTTGCTAGTGAAAACTACCAATTACTTCTCTAGATAATTTGAGGAATCCAACTATTGATCCAGGCATCAAACAATCAAAGTATTAGAACCCTAGCATGCATACTAAGTAGTCCTCCAAAGCATACAAACATAGAATTCATCAATGAGAAATCGGTAAACAAAACCTCAACTTTATTAATTGAAAACAAACCGAAAATCAAAGCATGTTATGGATCATGTCTAGGGGCTTCAACAGCTCCCTAGCTACTGGAAATTTAGTTACAAATAATTGGAATCAAAAACACAAAGGAGATCATGAAAAAGGAAGACAACAAAAATCAGAAATTGGGAAAAATACGATCAACGATCGATCTTTGAGAAGCAGTGATCGATCGTTTCTGGTGTGATTTTGCAGTCTTGCTTCTTCTTCTTCTTTTTCTTCTTCTTCTTTGGTGTGTCTCTGGTTCTTTTTATGTGATCTGGTCTGTATGTGGTTGGTCACTCTATTTATAAAACATGGAAGGAGGCCCCTTTATGTAGGAGTTGCAAGTTTCAAGGGCACTCTTGCAATTAGGTCAAGCTTGTTTACTTGTTCTATTTGATTTTCTCTTCTTAGGCTGAATTCTTTGACTTGTAGATCCTTTACAGCTGATATAAAACATGCTAACAGCTCATATAAAACGTGTATAACTCAGCAAAGGATCCCCAAGAAGCCTCAAAACAATCTGCCAAGAGATAAGGAAGGTGACTTTTTAGCCCTTCTTTTAACTCGGTTTCATTTCAGCTTTGAATGTGATTTTTAACAAGATAACAGCCTTGATGTTGATCTTTAAGAGTGTATAAAGATCTTCTAAAAATCCCCTCAACTTGCTGCCCAAAAGCAGCCTTGAAAAGCCTTCAAGATAAGGTCTGTCAGAAATTTCCAGATTTTCCTTATCTTCTGGTCAATTTTATGGGCTTGTACACCGACCTTGTAGCTATCTTTCTGAACGTTTCTTAGGCCTATAATGCCCTATGATATCATTTATTGACGTCCAAACAATATCCTTCCAAAAGACTTTCCAAGAAAGTCTCCAAAAGACAGCTCCAATATGCTTCATAGATAAGACTGAAGGTGGAAAGCTGATCAGGATGCCTACTTTGTGCAACGTTTCTGACTTGATCCTTGACTATTATGATCACTTGATTTGGCTTTATTGTAGTGAAATATCTGGTTTTCACATGTAGTCAAGAATTGCTGCCATGGTGCACTCAAAATATCTTCAAAATGGGGTCCAAATATAGAAGAAAATAAGGCAGATTCCAGTTTTCATATTTTGCTTCTCAGCAACTGTTTTGCACGAAGTTTTCCACAAGCTTCCCTTCTTGTTTCTGACCACATAAATGGTTGTCCTTCATCTTTTGCATCAGTATTATACATCTGAGCCTTAACTTGCCACAATTGAGCTCCTATTTTTCCATGGTTGATCCACAAACCTCCTAAGAAAATAACAAAGTTAGTTTGATCTTTTTAACGAAATAACTAAGCAAAAGTGTAAAGGATTAAACTATAAATTCGTCGCATTTTATGCTCCTATCAAATTCCCTCACACTTAGCTTTTGCTAGTCCCTTAGCAAAATCAAAACTAACAAGACTGAACAAAGACTTGACAAAAAGCAAGTAAATGACTCTACTGCTCCGAACTGTTGTCTCAGAGATATCAAACTCATGGCTTTCACGTTAAACACTTAATCACATAGATAATTCCAAGGTTAATAAACATGTGACACTCATATGACTAAGTAAGATATGGAGAACTTAAGTTATATAGTGAATGATAGCGTGATTCGAACAAGTCCAATCCAAACTCACAAGGCATACTCTCAATTTTTCTCTCAGAAACGGCTATGCTTAAAAGCTTCACACTCAAGTATATGCAAGAGAACAAATAGTAAGGCAACAAACAGCTTGTATATTTCATCAATAAAAGCATTTTGTGAAGAATTTTAAAGACCTCAAGAAATGATTAAGTGCACAAATGGACCTAAACCATAAGCTCGACTTTGTAACTGACTCCACTAACCAAAGGCTGCCCATCTCAAGGATCAAGTAAGGACTTGAAACGGGTTGTAATGGGGCTCAGCTAGGGTTTTCCAAATGAAGATTAAGGATACAAAAATCCTAAGGACCTAGCAGAGCATATATGGACCACCTTATGTCACCATTTTTATGGGTCAATTATCATTGTTTTGGACCCAACTTTCACTCTAACCAACATGAGAATGGACAAAGGCCTAATTTTCAACTTTGAGCCTTCTACAAATTTGAAAGTCCAAAACCACACTTCAACAACTTCCCAAGAGTTTTCTTTTTAATTTTTCTTCTCTTTTTGACATTTTTCTTTCTTTCCTTTTTTTTTTTTTTTTTTCTTTTTCTTCTTGGGTTTTCCCCACCCCACACTTGTCTTTCATCGTCACCCCTAAACATTATGTCATGCTCTACTAAGTCCCTAGCACAAGGGTAGAGATATCCTGTACTAAGCTCATGGTAGGGTAGTGAGGGTGATGAAACAAAGGTTTTCAACGTAGGCTCAAAGGGGTTCATTCTAAGGAGTCCCACGACGGGCACTATTGGGGACACATGCTTGTTTGGCTATGGTAGTTACCCTAATGCCTTCTATCCTATCCAAGATCAGGGCAATTTATGGCATACAAGTTTTGACAGTCACAAAAGTCGAGTTCTAGTATTCTCTAGTCCATTAAGATCTATGGCACATGATCCTTGGATTTTCAAAGAATGATGAGGTCTTGCAAATACAACCATTTAAATTCTGAATTTATCCTAGCATGCTTTATGAACCAAGTTACAATCCTATCTCAAATTTTCATACAAGTATCACAATGTCGATTAACCACAGAATTCAATTAAGTCCTATTTCAATTGTGAAAACCTTCAGCCATGAATTCAGAGACATGTTCATCCTCGACGTTAGGAGCATCCTAAGACTCAAAACAAAACAAAAACAAGAACAACACATAAAGTGACGCAACATACAAGAAAAAAAACATTTTGGACTTAGGGATATTCATCTTCTCCTTTCGGTAACTCCTTTGGAACATGACCAGGTGAAGAGAGGAACGATTTTGGCGGAGCTCAGCTCACTGGATTGACAGGGGACGAGACCCTTTGTCAGCACTTCTCATATCCAAACTAGACCTTAGACATCACATCCCATTGGATGCGCCTACGATGAAGAAGATATTTACCCAAAATTCATTTTGACTCTAATAACAAACAAACAAACAAACAAAAAGATTTTTAAATTTTCTGATTTTTCCGATTTTTTATTTGGTTTTCTTTTTATGACAAAAACTAACTACAAGCATTAATCCTTCCCCCCACACTTAAATCATACATTGTCCTCAATGTTAAACAAGTTAGAGCATGTAATGAACAATTATCATGTGAAAGGAATGATTAACTCAAGAAAACCTAAAAACAAAAACTAAAAATGCAAATAACATAGATACAATCAGAAAATAGTAATAGAGGAGATAGAGTTTAAGAGAGCAAATCTGCGTTGATGGCTCCTCCACAGCTACGGTTGAAATGGGTTGCCTCCCATGCAGCGCTTAATGTTTAAAGTCTTTCAGCCTAGACTTGTACCTCCATTTACTCCTTTGGAGGAGCGGTATGCGGGCGAGTGGCAGCCTTCTTGCTGGTTTCAGCCTTCGGAGGAGGGTTCTGATGGAGTGACATAAATAAAAAAAAAAAACGGGGGAGGCAAGGTTCGAAACCTTAACCTGCTGCACGAAACCTTTGTCCCCAACCACTGGAGCACAAGCTGTGCTTAATATAATGTGTACAAATTTTATACTTATTATGTCATAAACGAACATAATAAAAATAAACGAGAGGCGAGGTTCGAACCTCAGACCTCTTGTACACGAACTTTACACTCAACCACTCGAGCACGGCTGCTCACGTTATTATCCATACCAATCCTTTTATTTAAACCAACTGTTTCAACTGTTTCAACAATTCGGCACAAAACATCCAAGACTGTTGCAGAAACCCAGCCCAACTCATCCAAAACTGTTTCTGAAACTCGGCCCATCATGTCCAAAACTGTTTCTGAAACTCGGCCCATCATGTCTCCACCCACAGCTACAGTGATGCCTTGATCCGAGACAGGCCCAAGTACGGCCCACTTGTGTCACGGCTTATCCCTTCCGTGATTTACGGCAGTCAAATCTGCTTTCGGCTACAGCTGTCTGCCACAGCGCCTCGAGATTCCCTCGGTCCCCTTACACGCTCTCCACGCGCCAACAACTTTTCCGGGTTTCAGGGCGACTTTAATCCAACGCGTAGAATGAATCACAGGAATCGTCCATCCAACGGTGGAGATCTGCTCACCTCGCTCTATAAATAGGTGCATTCTGAGGGCGCAACTGTTCACTCCAAAGGAACGAAAATCTCTCCTGAGTTCCAGCCCCTCTCTCCCAACTCTTCAGCTTTCCTCTTCTTTCAAAACTCAAAATATTTCTTCTTCGATTCAATCCTTCTCTTCTGATCTTCTCTCCCATCTAGTTGATTCAATCCCATCTTTCCTCTGAACTTTCAGATCTCCAACACACCATCATCATCCTTAATCCCTTTAACAACAACTCCTTCAAACACTCGACAACTTTACTCTTCGATCTTCACATCCCCTCAACCCATCACCATGGAACCACGAACTCTGCAACTGATGGAGCTACAAACCCAGCAACAAATCGAGGATGGAGGAAACAACCAAGCAGCCGGGAGTAGTGCCAACACAGATTTCTGGCGAAGCCGTGCCAGGTGGGTTCCTACTCCAGATCAAATAAGGATCCTCAAGGATCTTTACTACGATAAGGGAGTTAAGTGCCCAACTGCAGAGCAAATTCACGAGATCTGTCTCCAGCTGAACCAGTATGGACATGTTGAGGGCAAGAACATTTATTTTTGGTTCCAGAATGTCAGGGCTCGAGAGAAGCAGATGAAGAGGTGCAATCAGGCTGCTCAAGTGCCCATGGGAACTAGTTCTCCTGGTACTGGTGGATCCATTGATCTCAATTTTGGGTCCACTGGTTCTACTGGTGCTGGTGGATCCATCGACATCAATTTTGGGCCAGCTGGTGGATCCATTGACATCAATTTTGGGTCCACTAGTTCTACTGATGATGGTAGATCCATTAATCTCAACTTTGGTTCCACCGATTATACTGGTAATGAAGGATTTCTTGATTTAAATTTTGTTTCATATTCTTCCTCACACTTCAACACTAATACCAGTACAACTCTTTTGGCACAACAGGAGGACAAACATCCCTGCAACAACAAGGAGGAGATCACCAGGAGATTGAAACCCTTCCACTATTCCCCATGCATGGTGAGGACATCTTGGGCATCATGAAGACTACTTCCGAGAGAGGTAGCGGTTATGGCGGTGGCTCTCACATTTCCCTTGAGCTCAGCCTCAACTCCTACAGAGATGCAGACATGGCTTAGTATAGAGTATTATTATTATTATTATTATTATATTTTATTTTATTTTATTTTATTTTATATTTTTTTTATTATTATTATTTTTTTTTTTTGTAAAAAAAGCTGAATTTAATAAGACTGAATGAATGCATTTTATTTTATTTTTTTATTTATTTATTATTTTTTTTTTTTATATTTTTTTTTATTATTATTTTTTTTTAAAATATAGGACTCAAAAATATTTATAGGACTCAAAAAGAAAGACAAAAATATTTATAGGATTCAAAATGAAAGACAAAAATATAAATCCCTTCCCCCACAGTTAAATATTGCATTATCCTCAATGTAATCAATTAAAAGCATGCAATGAAATAAGTAAGCATATAGGGATGGAATTTACGAAAATAACTACTAAAACAAAAAGAAAATGGAGGAGTAAAAGGGGAAGAGAAAGCAAATCTGATTATATTCTGAATTGGGTTGCCTCCCAAATAGCGCTTGATTTTAACGTCTTCTCAGCCTAGACGTGGTTTCCTCAGAAGAATGTAAGATCCTCTTTCCTTGCTCGTTAAATGTGTATGGCTTGAATTGCAAAGGAGAAGGTCTTCTGGTTTCAGGTTGTGGAGGATTCTTCAAACGTGCAAGTCCTTCTTCAATCTCTCGTGCACTAGGGATTTTAGAAGGCTCAGACATTCATGGAAATCCTGAACAACATTAAAAATTAAATAAGTTAGTAAACTATATAATAAAAGAAATACAAATTAATACTTCATAGAATAAAACGTCACAATTTTTACAAGTATAAAACGTGAAACAAACAAAAACAATTTACACGTAAAGAGTATGAACAAGTATTTCTTTTGTTATAAACATTATTGATATCGAATCAAATTCCAAGCGGTAAATCAAGTGAACGTGCGGCCCAAGTATAGTCGCCTAGACACAAACTCCCTTTCAAATCGTTTGGGCAACCTTACTGAAATGGTCAGGTGGGGGAGGACGAACATGAGAGGAAAAATCCATTTTGGCATGAGCTACTCCCACTTAGTGGTGTAGGCCCATTTGCAAGCACTTCTGGATTCAAAAACCCGTCATGAACGTTGTCCCCTTCCTAGACACCATTCCACATAGGCTATACTTACTAAGATGAAAAAGTTTATAAGTGTGAAGACAGTTCAACAAGTGTTAATAAAGGCCGCCCTCAACCTTAAGGGACCTAAACTAGGTACCAATAAGGGGTTTAGACCAATATTAACAAAAGAGACTTCACCTATTCCTCTCAATTTACAACCTACAATTAAAATTCGTGTTCAATAATATAAATAATATTTAAACTAAGTTTCAAACAATTTATATACAACAATTATATACGATAAATGAGACAATTTAGCAAGTGATTTTTCAATCCCCGGCAACGGCGCCAAAAATTGACACGCTAGAAAGTAGCACGCAATTTAACCCTGCAAAATGTAGTTGTCAGTATAGGATAAGCAGGGATCGTTCATTCCGGGGATTGAGGGTACTCCTGTAATTGTGTAAACAGATAAAGAATTAAAATAATAAAGTATTATTTACAAAAATAATTAAAAAGTCACAAAAACGTGACTGCAGCTCCTACTGAACCGCAGTCGAAAAACAAACTAAAAACCTAACTAAAACAACCCAGAAAAATACGAAAATTTACAGAAGTATACTAGACACGTAAAGTGTCTAGCACACAAAATTTGGGAATTTTTGGAGTTGATTTGCTATGGAAATAATATACAGAAAAACAGAGAACAGAAAGAAAAACGAAACTGAAGCAGATTTGAAGTTGGTTGATATCAAGATAATGAAACTAGCTAGGAAGGAAGTATCCACCCCTAACAATCACACACAACACACTTTGTCCAATTTATCACCAATTAACTTAGTTGAAGATACTCAGATTGGCTCGGTACGCTTGAACACAACCTATTACTCTTTCTTACCTTGTACGCTAGGCAGGAAGTGCTCTACACCTAGACTATTCCCAAGCAATGCAACCTAAAGGTACGTTTATTAGATTAAACATGCAGAGATCATTAAGTTTTAAAAGAGTTTGAGCAATCACTAGGCATCGCAAATAACTTAGAGCCTTGCTAAACCTAGGGTTTTGTTTACTTGCTAGTGAAAACTACCAATTACTTCTCTAGATAATTTGAGGAATCCAACTATTGATCCAGGCATCAAACAATCAAAGTATTAGAACCCTAGCATGCATACTAAGTAGTCCTCCAAAGCATACAAACATAGAATTCATCAATGAGAAATCGGTAAACAAAACCTCAACTTTATTAATTGAAAACAAACCGAAAATCAAAGCATGTTATGGATCATGTCTAGGGGCTTCAACAGCTCCCTAGCTACTGGAAATTTAGTTACAAATAATTGGAATCAAAAACACAAAGGAGATCATGAAAAAGGAAGACAACAAAAATCAGAAATTGGGAAAAATACGATCAACGATCGATCTTTGAGAAGCAGTGATCGATCGTTTCTGGTGTGATTTTGCAGTCTTGCTTCTTCTTCTTCTTTTTCTTCTTCTTCTTTGGTGTGTCTCTGGTTCTTTTTATGTGATCTGGTCTGTATGTGGTTGGTCACTCTATTTATAAAACATGGAAGGAGGCCCCTTTATGTAGGAGTTGCAAGTTTCAAGGGCACTCTTGCAATTAGGTCAAGCTTGTTTACTTGTTCTATTTGATTTTCTCTTCTTAGGCTGAATTCTTTGACTTGTAGATCCTTTACAGCTGATATAAAACATGCTAACAGCTCATATAAAACGTGTATAACTCAGCAAAGGATCCCCAAGAAGCCTCAAAACAATCTGCCAAGAGATAAGGAAGGTGACTTTTTAGCCCTTCTTTTAACTCGGTTTCATTTCAGCTTTGAATGTGATTTTTAACAAGATAACAGCCTTGATGTTGATCTTTAAGAGTGTATAAAGATCTTCTAAAAATCCCCTCAACTTGCTGCCCAAAAGCAGCCTTGAAAAGCCTTCAAGATAAGGTCTGTCAGAAATTTCCAGATTTTCCTTATCTTCTGGTCAATTTTATGGGCTTGTACACCGACCTTGTAGCTATCTTTCTGAACGTTTCTTAGGCCTATAATGCCCTATGATATCATTTATTGACGTCCAAACAATATCCTTCCAAAAGACTTTCCAAGAAAGTCTCCAAAAGACAGCTCCAATATGCTTCATAGATAAGACTGAAGGTGGAAAGCTGATCAGGATGCCTACTTTGTGCAACGTTTCTGACTTGATCCTTGACTATTATGATCACTTGATTTGGCTTTATTGTAGTGAAATATCTGGTTTTCACATGTAGTCAAGAATTGCTGCCATGGTGCACTCAAAATATCTTCAAAATGGGGTCCAAATATAGAAGAAAATAAGGCAGATTCCAGTTTTCATATTTTGCTTCTCAGCAACTGTTTTGCACGAAGTTTTCCACAAGCTTCCCTTCTTGTTTCTGACCACATAAATGGTTGTCCTTCATCTTTTGCATCAGTATTATACATCTGAGCCTTAACTTGCCACAATTGAGCTCCTATTTTTCCATGGTTGATCCACAAACCTCCTAAGAAAATAACAAAGTTAGTTTGATCTTTTTAACGAAATAACTAAGCAAAAGTGTAAAGGATTAAACTATAAATTCGTCGCATTTTATGCTCCTATCATTATCAATGAAAAACTATTTCTTGAACTCATGTGGAATAGTTGTTCTTACAATGAATTGGACACGGATGAGTTTTCTTCGTTGCCTGACTGAATTGAATTGTGTTGTTGTGATATTGACATTCTTTGTTGTAAATCATAGCCACTTTTGTTTTTAATTTTAGTCAGAAAATTGAGTTTTTATAATGTGAGAAATTTGAATTAATATTATAAATATTATCATAAGCTCGCAGATAGAACATTACGGTTAATTTAATGTATTGGTGTCACTGAATCAGTTTATGATTTGTGATTGTTGTGAATAAGTTTTTTGAATTATTCTCAATGACTGTTGTTATTCCTGCTGTTGTGACCGATTAGATTTCTATCCTTTTATTTTCTGATTGTGGATTGATTGTTTTATGTGCTATGTTTATAAATGCTGGAGTTTTTGCTTAGTCACTCCTTCTGTTTGCATTCATTATTTTCTTTTTTATAGTGTTACAGTTGGTTTCATTGTTTGACCTCTTTTTGTGATGGATTCCATAACTTAATTTTATTTCTTTTGGTTGTTTAGAAACTGTAGGTTCGAAAATGAAATATACTAAGTTTGCATTTTACAGAGCTATAGTTATGTCAAATTTTTTGATCACTTTTTATTTTATTATTTTTTTCTCTGTAGATTTTGGGAACAGCGCCCTGTCAGATTTTCTAATTGCTTCAGATTCAGGTATAGATGTTAAAAGAATGTGGATTCATTTATGCTTGGTTATTGAAATTGATGATCATACTATTTCTTGCGAACAGAGTGAACATAAAGAAATGTCATTTTATTTGCTGGGTTATTTTTAGTTCTCTCAGTATATGTGAGTAAGTACCTTCTTATTCCTGCTCAATTGTCTTTCCAGTACTCCAACAAGCTTCTGCTGCAATTTTTGCACAACTTCTATGTTTTTATAACCAATTTCTGTATTAATGTTTTTATTAATTTTGCAGTTCCTCCTGAACAACTTACCTCAATTACCGATGATGCTGGGTATCACTAAATATGTTTTTACTTCAACTCTCAACTATGAAACGGTATTGTGATTGATGTATAAAAGCTATCATAGCATCATTTCACTAATACATCCCATCAGCCAAATTTTAATGAGTTTGCTTGAGTTGATTGTTAGAGAACCAGCAGATTGAAATATAGAACCAAAGTAGTTTAATGATTATTTTTCCTTCTCTCTCCATACATTTACCTTTACTGCAATCTGAGATTAATGGCATGCATAACTTTATTCAAGAAAATATATGTTAGTAGTACTGCTATAACTATTGATGATTATTATTACTTTGAGTTTCTCATTGCAAACCCTTCTTTTTATATTAAATACCAGTTTATCACTATTTCCTCAAATATTTGGTAGACTCTATATCCCAAATAGACCAGTGCAAAAAAGTAATGTTCTTTCTCATTCCTTTTCAGTTATGTGTTGATGGTTCACAGCTTACACCCTAAATTAAAAGTTGTTAGCTATTTTGTACTCAGTAAGTGAATAACCTAAATTAACCATAATATCTTGCTTATTTTGAAACTTACTCAGACTTTCAATGACACTATTTTTAAAAGTTTTAGGCTCAGCTTTCCAGGTCAGTATATTTCTGACATTTGTTGTTTGCTTTTGTACAGTATGCTGAAGGTTTTTAATCGAGCTGAGGCGTTTGACGACCATACCTCCAATACTAAGGTACATTAAGTTCATTCCTTGGTAAGTAATTCTGCGGTTCTTCAAAATTGAAACCCGAATTTCCCAACTGATTGAATTTTGATTTTTTTGTTATTTTCTGATGATTGATCAAGTAGTTTGATTATGGTGGTTCTTCTTCTTCCAAGGCTTTTCCGAACCCAAAGCATTCTTGATTATGATCTGTATACTTACAAATTCGGAACAATATTGGGCTGCGATCCAAGACCCAGAGGGATGTCATTAAAGGTATACACTCTCAATTTGTTTATATGTTGTGAATTGAAGTACTCTCAGTATAAACATATTGTTCTGTTTGATCTGTTTCAATGTGAATATCAATGTTTCCATAGAAAGATCAGTTCTCGATGATCAGAGCGCCTGCGGATAGAGGTAGTAAAGGCAAGAGTCTGGGCGACAAGGTTGCTGTCATCAAGAGGTGCTCCAGCTGCGGCAAGAGCATCAACAACCGTCTTGATTTGCTACAGATAGTCGGTGATGGAGAGGCTACCCTTTTGAATGGTCTGAATCTGTTGGTTCATAGGATCTGGTCAAGGCAGCAAGTTTGCGCTCGAGAGTGAGCCAAAGAGAGCTTGCAGAGGTAGAGCCAACTGCGAAAGGGACGAAGAACTCAGAGAGAGAAGCAATCGGCCAAATTCGACAGGTACAATCTTTCTTGACCCATTTAATGTAGGCTGGATTGAGATTGTTGTTGATGAACTGGGGTGGGCAGGGTTCAGATCCATCCACCATGCCGTACATCTCATTGTTCTGGAGTACTATGGTAGTGATATCCTTCCAAAGAAGATAGTTTTCTTCTTTACACATATAAACATATTGTTCTGTTTGATCTGTATCAATGTGAATATCAATGTACACAGTGTGTAATGCCGTTGTCTATATGAAATTTTATGCTTTGGTATTAGACAGGTTAAATTCTCATACAATTTCCGTAAGGGTCTTCAGTATTTGTTTCTCATGTTGATCTTTCTGATGTTTCTGAGTTTAATCTTGATAGGAGAACTGTTGCTATTTATTGACATTGTTACATTTTGATTAGCTCACCTTAAAATAACTTAATGATATGAATACCCTTCCTAGCAGCTAAAGTCTGGTATGTCATGGTTTGAGATCGAGAATTTCCTTTCTAAGGACTTATTCCTGGATCGGTAGCAGCATTGATCTTATTGCACGTTTTCAAGGCTACTTCCAATGGAGCAGTTCATCAAAATTGTAAAATTTCAATACTCATTCTGCAAGGTTTTAATAACATTCATCTAAGTATTTCCTAATGATTCAGCTTTTTGAGATTTCATTTCTGTCTTCTTAATTTCACCCTGCATCTGAATTTTCCAGGATACTAAGAAAGGATACTTTATCCTTTTACAAGGAAGGCTCCAATTCAGTTTCTGCTTTCAAGCTTGAGACGTGTTGCTCTCTAACGTTAGCTCTCATCGAAACTTTCCACAATTCACATGGAATATTGCAGCTTGGGCAGACAACGATGTTAGTAGTACCTCCATTATTGATCTATCATGTACTATTTTTTTAATCTATTTAGCAGTCTTGATAAAAAAAAAAATCTGTAGTTCAATTTTTCAAGTGTAATGCAGGTATTAGAATATACTGAGTAAATTGATCACAGTAGGCTTAGTTGATGATAAACTGCCTAGAATATTATTTATCGGTAATAAAAATACCCGCAGCAAAGCGCGGGCTGTCTATCTAGTAAATATACATTTACAGTTCATCATACTCTTCTGATTCACATTTTCTACAAGTCTAATTCTCTGGTTGATTATCCAGGTTTGACGAATCTGTGAATGTCAAGCAGCTTGAGAACATATTGTGATCCATGTCAACTTCCACTATCGGATAGCCTATCCGCAGCAAAGCGCGGGCACGCTTTCTAGTTTTCTTTTGTTCTTTGGTTGATGATAAGTGTTGTTCAATTGATCAAACATGTTTATCAGCTATATATGTATTTGAATCTGGTATTCATGTTTTGGTGCATTTTATATAAAATTTATTATTTGGCTTCTTCTGCTCCAAAGATAAAAATCTGGTATGCAAAATTGCATGCCAGGTTTTTTTTTATCAATGATATGCACTTTGCGACGGCATTGTTGCCGTCGCCAAAGACCTGACTGCAAAATTGTAGATGGCGTAGCCATTGCTCTTTGCGACGGCATAAATACCGTCGCCAAAATTCATGCGACAGCGTAATTGCCGTCGCAAATAGCAATGGCGACGCCACCAACGACATCGGCGACATTGCCGTCGCCTAGCCGTCGCCGTTGGTCTTTTGCGACGGCAATTTGGCTTTCGGCGACGGCATTGCGCCGTGGCAAATTGAATTTTTTTTTGTAGTGATTCAACGTTTCAAGCAAGGAAGAAGAAGAAGAAGAAGGAGCCGTGAGCATCATCAGGCACGGATGCAGGGGTGGGCTGAGGTGTGCTGCAGCACACCCCAACATTTTGGGGGGAAAAAAATTATTATATATATGTATGATTAAGATATGTTGTAGTCTGCAAATAACAAGTAGACAACTAGACAAAGAAAACTTTTCTCCTCTTTCTCTCCTCTTTTTCAGTTTTTTGTCTCCTCCTCTCTCTACCCGGTTTTGCATTTCTCATACTCAACTCTCACTTCTCTAATTCTCTTTGCACATCATTATTATAGGGGTCGGTCTCTCTTCTTTCCTACACTCATTCTCATTCTCTCAACCTTGCGAAGGTATTACATTTTAATTTCTCTTCTATAATGAAATTTTTGACGAAATTAGAATGTAATTTATGTTAGAATTTGAGTAATTCAGGTTAGAATTTGAGAATTTATCGATTTCTTGATGTAAGTAATTAAATCTATTGATCTCTAAAAATTTAGCCCACCTCAAATTTAATTCCTGGTTCCGTGCCTGAGCATCATCATCCATCTTCCACCTTGAAGACTTGCTTCCAAGATTCAAGAATCCAAACGTCAAGCCTCCATCTCCATCATCCATCTCACGGTGTAATTCAACCTCTTTCTTTGTAACCTTGTTTGATTTCGTTAGAATTGTTCTAGTTGACAATGATATTTGAACAAAGTTTAATTCCAGATTTTTATGATTGAATAAATTTCAGATTCCTATATTGTGATTCTTAAGTTGCTTATGTGAGAATGTTTAATTGAATTTGCTTAATTGATATCTCTTGTATGTTTATTCTAATTGGTGGCCAACTTTTAGGATTTATGTATGAGTGGTGCTAGATTTAAGAACATGATTCAACTTATTGTTTTGTGAACTTAAAATCAAGAGTAGTAAAGGTTTTGGACAAAAATCGAGTTCAATTAAAAAGGATTGCAATTAGATGGACTTTTTCATACTAAGTTGCACACTTGAGTTGATAGCCTTTCTATGTGTGTAATGCGTCTAACATGTTATGATTATCTAGCTTTCTAGAGCTTGAATGCATGTTTGATAGGATTAGTCTTTGTGCTTTCACTTAGGCTAATTAGCATTGAAAAGTAAAATATGGGAAATCGTTTGCTTTCTAACGGTTCACATGATCAACTCCTTCTCATGACTTAAGATGAACAATAATAGGGTTGAATCGAATTTGATTATGAATTTGGTTTTGATCTTTGTTTCATATGTTCCATTCTTGTATAAGTGTTTGTATAGTTTTATTTGTTTTAATTATTTTAATTTTCAGAAACCAAAACCTAATTCCCCCCTTAATTTCGTAATTATGTATATACTTTATTTTATTTTTGTAAATAATATACTTTGTTTAATTTTAATTGTTTATTTGTTTGACAATGACAGGTGTACCCTCAATCCCCGGAATAGAACGATCCCTACTTGCTTATACTACTAATGATATTTATAGGGTTAAATTATGCGCTTGCTTTGAGCGTATCAATTTTTGGCGCCGTTGCCGGGGATTGAAAAATCATTTGTCATATTGTGAATATATTGTTTTGTTTATATTGTTATCGTAAAAAAAAAAAAAAAAAAAAAAGCACTTGTTTATTTTTTACGAATTTTAGTTAGTTAATTACTTAGTTAACTAATTATTTAGGTTGTTATTTATATTGTTGAATACTAGTTTAATTGTGAGTTGTAAATTAAAGAAGGAATAGGTGAAGTCGTGTTTATTAATATTGGCCTAAACCCCTTATTGGTACCTAGTTCAGGTCCCTTAAGGTTGAGGGCGGCCTTTATTAACATTCATTGAACTGTCTAACACACTTAGGACCTTTTACATCCTAGTAAGAATATCCTATGTGAGATGGTGTCTAGGAAGGGGACAACGCTCATGACGGGTTCTGGATTCAGAAGTGCTACAAATGGGCGTAAACCTCAATGAGGGAGTAGCCTATGCCAAAATGGATCCTACCTCTTGTGTTCGCCCTCCCCTACCTGGCCATTTCAGTAAGGTTGCCCAACGGATGTAGGAGGGACTTTGTGTCTAGACGATTATACTTGGGCCGCACGTCCACTTGATTTACCGCTTGGAATTAAATTTGATATCAATAATATTTATAACAAAAGAAAATGTAAGAAAATGTTGTGACACTTAAGGTATATTGGATTAAACATAATCTTGGAAGGGTAGCTGTTTCAGTCCCATTGCACAACAAGATTCCCTGTTCCCGTACCTAAAGTGTTGAAAATAATTGTAAATAAAAGAAGTAAAGAAAAGAAAAAAAAAATAAAAAATAAAAAAATAAATAAAAAATAAAATAAAAAAAAAGAAAAAAAAAATCGGAAAAAGAAAAAAAAATAATTGTGAATAGTGACGTTTTGTATGTGTTTGGTGTGAAAGTTTTGTCTAATTTTACTTGTAAAGAAAAAGAAGAGAAAGTAAAGAAAATTGAATTATGAATATTGTTAATTATTTAATTGTTGTGAGTGTGTAAAATCGTATGAGTAGACAAGGGCCCTTTTGTTAATATTGGCCTTAACCCTTCATTAGTACCTTTCTAAGGTCTTATGAGGTTGAGGGCGGCCTTTATTAGCAGTAGGAGAACAGTCTAACACATGAGTACTTTCCAAACTGAGTAAGGGGCATTACAGATGGTGTCTTAGGTTGAGACCCTGGGTGATGGGTTCAAATTGGATCTCAGAGATACTATAGACTGTGCGTAAACCACAATGTGGAAGTAGCCAATAGGGGCGTAAACCTCAATGAGGGAGTAGCCTCCGTAGTATCACCAAAATGAGTCCTCCCTCTCACTTACCTCTTAATCTGGCTATCTGGCCTTCTGAAACCACGGAAAGAGACTTATGTCTAGGCGACTATCCCTATATCGTAGCTCACCAATAGTAGTGGTTTCTATTGGGCTCGACTTACAACTTGGAATCAATTGAGTTATTAACTATGTTTATAAGTTCTAAAAAAATATAAATAAAATACTTGTACATAACTTTCAATTGTAAATTGGTCTGTTTTCTTACTTCTCTTACTTGTACAAAATTTGTAAGTCTCTTTTGTTGCATTGTGAATAGTGACGTTTTTGTATAAAATATTAACTTGTATTTCTTATACTTTACAATTTACTAACTTGTGTAACTTTCAATGTGTTCAGGAATTCCATGAATGACCGAGTCTTCTAAAGTCCCTAGCAGAAAAGAGATTGAAGAACGACTCGCTCGCTTGGCAAATCCTCCTACACTTGAGTACAGAAGACCTTCCTCCTTGCAATTCAAAGACTACAAATTTAACGAGCAAGGGAAGAGGATCTACTCTTCTGAGGAGTCTACATCACCTACACCTACTCCATCTCCTCCTTCACGTTCACCTTCACCTGTGGTTTCGTCCAACCCTACACCACCACTTTCACCACCACCTGAAGAAGTCAAAGAAGAGAGAATGGCTTCTATTAGGGAACTATCCACAGCAACAGTCGAGGGAGGACCCCCTACAGGCATTGTGTACCCTGCCCCTGCAGCAGGAAGACAAGCAGAGTTTGAACTGAAGAGTGGACTATTGCACCAACTCCCTATGTTCCATGGGCTACCTATGGAGGACGCCAACAGGCATCTTAGAGCATTTCAGGTTGTGTGTTCTAACATGCAACCACAAGGAGCAGATGAGAACATTCTGAAGATGAAGGCATTTCCATTCTCCTTAGCTGACAGAGCCAAAGATTGGCTATATGAGATTCCTGCTGGACGTATCACCTCTTGGGAAACAATGAGGAAGGCCTTCTTGGAAAAATACTTCCCAGCTTCAAAGGTAATCACACTCAGGAAGAAGCTCAGTGGAATTGTACAAGCCCCAGATGAGTCCTATTCCGCCTATTATGAGAGGTTCAACTCCTTACTTGCCCAATGTCCTCAACATCAGATGAAGGATGAGACTCTACTGACATGCTTTTATGAGGGACTTTTAACCTTAGAGAGGCAAATGCTTGATGCTGCAGCTGGAGGAGCTTTTGTGGACAAGTCACCTACAGCTGGAAAGGAACTTATTGAGAATCGTGCCCTCAACAATCAACAATATGAGGGTATAGGGCACTCCATTCGAAAGGTGAATGAAGTGGGCAGGAATACTGCCATTGAGGATCAACTGAACAAGCTCACTCTCCTAATGAACCAAGTCGTCACTTCTAAGGGAATTGGTGCACCAATAGCTTGTGGGGTATGCTCTATGCAAGGGCATGTTACTGATCAATGCCCTCAACTCAATGAAAATGGAGGATGGGAATCTGCCAATGCTATTGCAGGATACCAAGGAGGTTTTCAAGGTGGATATCAGGGAGGACCTCAACGTCCTAAGTATGATCCTTATTCCAATACCTACAACCCTGGATGGAGGGACCATCCCAACTTCAAGTGGACCAACAATGAAAACACTCAGAATCCTCTTGGTGGGAACTTCCAACGTCCTCAAGGGCCTACCTTTCAACGTCCTCAAGCTCCTTACATGCCTCCTCCTCAACAGAACTCTGGGAATTCCAATTCCCATTATGATAAGACGTTGGAGGCCTTGACTGCTTCTACACAAGCCTTGACAAACTCTACTCAGGCTTTGATCCAAGGACAACAGACCCATACTAAGGATATTGCAGACCTTAAGAAGCAGATGGGCCAAGTTGTGGACTTCATGAGCAAGATTCATGAGAATGGGAAGCTCCCTAGTGTCACAATACCTAACCCAAAGGGTAATGTGGAGAATGCATCAGTTGTGACTACAAGGAGTGGCAGGCCATTTGTGGATCAACCCAAGCCACAAAAGAAGAGCCAAGTGAGCATAGAGATTGAGGAAGACCATGAACCCACAAAGTTGGGTATTGAAAAGGACCCTGCAACGTCCAAGGAAGAAATCAAGGCGTCCTCACCACTAAAGGCAAAACCGGAAATTCAAGGTATTAATTCTAACTTATCAAATGCGGTTATTGTAAATCCTTCTTCTTCTTGCATGCCCTTTCCACGCAGGTTCGTCAAATCCAAGAAGGATGAAAGTGACCAAGCTATCTTGGACACTTTCAAGAAGGTGCAAGTAAACTTACCCCTCCTTGAGGCCATCAAACAAGTCCCTAAGTATGCCAAGTTCCTTAAAGAGCTTTGCACTACTAGGAGAGTAAACCGTGAAAAGGAGGTGGTAAAGGTAAGTGAGAACGTTTCTGCCTTGATTCAGAGGAAGATTCCTCCCAAGTGTAAGGACCCTGGAAGCTTTACTATTCCATGTACTATTGGTAACTCTAGATTTAAGAATGCCATGCTAGATCTAGGTGCATCTGTTAATGTTATGCCCTATTCTGTTTATGAAACCCTAGGTCTAGGGGAACTTAAATCTGATAATGTTATCATTCAGTTAGCTGACAGATCCAATGCATACCCTAGAGGTTTGTTGGAGGATGTGCTTGTGCAGGTCAACCATCTTATCTTCCCAGCTGATTTTTATGTGTTGGAAATGGAGGACTCCCCTGTGAGTTCCACTCCTTTGCTTTTGGGACGTCCTTTCTTAAGGACAGCTAGGACGAAGATAGATGTGTATGCAGGCTCTCTCACCATGGAGTTTGATGGTGACGTTATTGGCTTCAACATTTTTGAAGCCATGAGGTATCCTCTTGATATAAATGATTGTTATTCTATTGACATTTTGGATGATCTTGCCCAGAAAATGTTTGATGCCATGAATGAGGATACCCTAGCCACAACACTCGAACAAGGAGTAGGGTACACAAAAGGTGGTACCATTCTCTCAGAGGAGGAATTGAAGGACACTTGTGAAGAAAAGATAATTGAAAACGTCTCCTTCCTTGAAGCATCCCCTTATGTAGGTAAGTCTAATTCTCCTTTGTCCATTCAGTTATCTACTAACAAGACTTTACCTTCAGTGGTCCAGACCCCAGAACTTGAGCTTAAACCTCTTCCAGACCATTTGAAGTATGTCTACTTAGGGGACAAGGAGACCTTACCAGTGATTGTGTCCTCTGCACTTACGACTCCACAAGAAGAGAAGTTAGTGGAAATGTTGAAGCAACACAAGACCACCATAGGATGGACATTGGAGGACATCAAGGGAATTAGCCCTACAACTTGCGTCCATAGGATACTTCTAGAGGAGGGGTCTAAACCCACTAGAGAGGCTCAACGTCGTCTCAACCCTCCAATGATGGAAGTTGTGAAGAAGGAGGTTATCAAACTCCTAGATTGTGGGGTGATCTACCCCATTTCAGACTCCAAGTGGGTCTCCCCAGTTCAGGTTGTGCCCAAGAAATCTGGGGTAACTGTGGTGAAGAATGCTGAGAACGAACTGGTGCCCCAAAGGACAGTCACAGGCCACAGAGTATGCATTGACTATAGGAGGCTCAACGCAACAACAAGGAAAGATCACTTTCCTCTTCCATTCATTGATCAGATGCTTGAGCGCCTAGCTGGACATGGCTACTACTGCTTCTTGGATGGCTACTCAGGCTACAATCAAATTGCCATAGCCAATGAAGATCAAGAGAAGACAACCTTCACTTGCCCCTTTGGGACGTTTGCCTATAGACGTATGCCCTTTGGCCTTTGCAACGCTCCAGGTACCTTTCAGAGGTGTATGGTAAGTATCTTTTCAGATTATATTGAGAAAATCATAGAGGTATTTATGGATGACTTTTCAGTCTTTGGAAAGAATTTTGATGATTGTCTTAATAATCTGGAAATAATTCTAAAACGTTGCATAGAAACTAACCTTGTACTTAATTGGGAGAAATGCCATTTTATGGTTAAACAAGGAATAGTTCTAGGACATATTGTCTCTGCTAGGGGAATAGAGGTTGATAAGGCCAAAGTGGATATTGTGTGTTACTTACCCTCTCCCACTTCTGTGAGAGAGATTCGTTCTTTCCTTGGCCATGCAGGTTTTTATAGGAGGTTTATCAAGGACTTCTCCAAGATTTCGAGACCTCTATGCCAACTACTCCAGAAGGATGTGACGTTTCACTTTGACAAGGAGTGTCAAGATGCTTTTGACAAGCTTAAGGAGTTGTTGACGTCAGCCCCTATCATGCTCCCTCCGGATTGGTCCTTGCCCTTTGAGTTGATGTGTGATGCCTCTGACTATGCAGTTGGAGCTGTTTTGGGGCAAAGGAAGGACAAACGACCCTATGCCATCTACTACGCTTCAAGGACTCTGAATGATGCACAAATGAATTATTCCACCACAGAGAAAGAGCTCCTTGCAGTTGTCTTTGCCCTTGAGAAGTTTCGTTCCTACCTACTTGGTACCAAGGTAATTATTTATACTGACCATGCAGCTTTGAAGTACTTGATGACCAAGAAGGAGGCGAAACCAAGGCTCATTAGATGGATCCTACTCTTACAAGAGTTTGACGTTGAAATCAAGGACAAGAAGGGTAGTGAAAACGTGGTAGCTGACCACTTGAGTCGTTTGGTGCACGCAGAAGACCCTCTCCCTTTGGTGGAGACGTTTCCAGATGAACAACTCTTTGGAATCCAGGTAAGTGAACCATGGTATGCGGATATTGTGAATTACATTGTTTCTAGGAAGATTCCTGATACCATGTCACGTGCTCATAGAGATAGGCTAAAGAAAACTGTTAAGCAATATGTTTGGGATGAACCTTATCTTTGGAAATATTGCTCTAATCAATTGATTAGGAGATGTGTGCCTGAACATGAACATAATGCTATACTTTCTTTTTGCCATTCTAAAGCATGTGGGGGTCACTTTGGGTCTAAGAAAACTGCGTTTAAGGTGTTAGAGTCTGGGTTCTTTTGGCCAACATTATTTAAGGATGCACATGCATATTGTTTAACTTGTGATAGATGCCAAAGAACCGGAAATCTCAGTTCTAGAGATCAAATGCCATTGTCTAATATCATAACTGTCGAAATATTTGATGTCTGGGGTATAGATTTCATGGGACCTTTCCCTTCATCTTTTGGGTGTTTATATATCTTACTTGCAGTGGACTATGTTTCCAAATGGGTGGAAGCAAAGGCCACTCGAACTAATGACTCTAAGGTTGTTGCAGATTTTATCAAGTCTAACATCTTTAGCAGGTTTGGAATGCCTAGAGTCCTCATTAGTGATGGTGGTTCCCATTTTTGCAATCGGACGATTGAGGCCTTGTTGAAGAAATATGATGTTACACATAAGGTTTCTACACCTTATCACCCCCAAACAAGTGGGCAAGCTGAGGTCTCTAATCGTCAGATTAAGGGTATATTGGAGAAGACTGTGAACCCTAACAGGAAGGATTGGTCCCTACGCTTGGAGGATGCTTTGTGGGCCTACAGAACTGCATACAAGACTCCCATAGGTATGTCCCCATATCGAATTGTTTATGGCAAACCTTGCCATTTACCTGTGGAGTTAGAGCACAAAGCTTGGTGGGCTGTGAAGCAATTCAACATGGATCTTGATGAAGCTGGGCTTCATAGGAAGCTGCAATTGCAAGAGTTAGAGGAGATTAGTAATGATGCCTTCGAAAGTGCTAAGATTTACAAGGACAAGACTAAGGCATTCCATGATAAAATGATTCGAAGGAAGACTTTTGTTGTGGGTCAAAAAGTTCTTCTCTTCCATTCTCGTCTCAAACTCTTCCCAGGTAAACTTCGTTCTCGTTGGATTGGACCTTTTGTTATCACTAATGTGTTTTCCCATGGAGCTGTGCAGATAAAGAGTGAACAAACAGGTCACGAGTTCAAAGTGAATGGCCATCGCTTGAAGCCTTACTATGAGGCATTTGTGGAACACGAAGTGGAGGAAGTACCCCTCCAAAACGTTCCACCTCTTGAGGATTAAATGGAGGTACAAGTCTAGGCTGAAAGACTATAAACATTAAGCGCTGCTTGGGAGGCAACCCAATTCAGAAGTAGCTGTGGAGGAGTCATCAACGCAGATTTGCTTTCTCTTCCCCTTTTACTTCCCCATTTTATCTTTGTTTTAGTAGCTATTTTCGTAAATTCCATCTCTATATGCTTAAGTGTTTCATTGCATGTTTATACTTGATTACATTGAGGACAATGCCATATTTAAGTGTGGGGGAAGGGATTTACATTTTGAGTCTTTTGAGTCATATATTGAAAAATACAAAAAAATCGAAAAATGTCAAAAATAAAAAAAAAATTTGTTGCTTTTATTGAGTCTTTGCTTTTGTTTTGAGTCTTAGGATGCCTTTCAACTGTCTAGGATGATTCTATATCTCTGAAATCATGACTAAAAGAGGATCACAACATTGAGATGATTTTAACATGGTATTCTTTGGTTAATTGAGATATATGACAAATATGTGCCTTGTAGTGGATATGGATTTCGAACCTTTGGTACAGAATATGAGCATGTTAAGATGAGTTTTGATTCATATAAACCCATGTGAGATAATTGAGCCATGTCCCTTTTTCTTGGAGTGAAATGAAAATATATTCTTAATTTCTTGGCGATGTTTTGATGATCTCATTATTCTTTCATCTTGATTGACTACTTGCCATAGATTAAGTTTAATGGACTAGAATGCTAGAATTCGTTCTTGTGCTTGTTGAAACGTAATATCAATACATGGCCCTGATTCTGGAAGGGATAGAGGTTCTCTAGGAATTACCACCATTGCCATATAAACTTGTGTCCCCATTTGTGCCCGTCGTGGGACCCCCCTAGATAAGCCCATTTGAGCCTACATTAAGCCTTTTCGTTCATCACCTTTAAATCCTTAACCATGAAGCTTAGTATAGTTACAACTCTACCCTTTGTTCTAAGGACTTAGTGGAGCTAACTTTTGAGACATATTACATGGGTTTGGTGTTAAAGATGAAGATTGAGAAGAGGTGAAAGTTCAAGTGTGGGGGTAGACTTGTCCATAAAGAAAAAAATATGTGAAAGCCGAAAAAGAAAAGAAAAATGTGTATGGCTAAAAAGAAATAAAAAGAAAGAAATGTTTATGGATTAAGTCCCCTATACTTAGTGATTTTGGAGTTCTGCTTTAAATTGAAGGCCCACTACAGAAAAATTTGGCCTTTGTCCATTTCACTAGAGTCAAGGGAAGTTTACATTGAAGATTGGGCCCAACATGAAGACATTTGGCCCTTTTATGTGACCTATATGGGGAAGTGACGTTTTTGAAATACCTTGCATTTCTCATACTCAACTCTCACTTCTCTAATTCTCTTTGCACATCATTATTATAGGGGTCGGTCTCTCTTCTTTCCTACACTCATTCTCATTCTCTCAACCTTGCGAAGGTATTACATTTTAATTTCTCTTCTATAATGAAATTTTTGACGAAATTAGAATGTAATTTATGTTAGAATTTGAGTAATTCAGGTTAGAATTTGAGAATTTATCGATTTCTTGATGTAAGTAATTAAATCTATTGATCTCTAAAAATTTAGCCCACCTCAAATTTAATTCCTGGTTCCGTGCCTGAGCATCATCATCCATCTTCCACCTTGAAGACTTGCTTCCAAGATTCAAGAATCCAAACGTCAAGCCTCCATCTCCATCATCCATCTCACGGTGTAATTCAACCTCTTTCTTTGTAACCTTGTTTGATTTCGTTAGAATTGTTCTAGTTGACAATGATATTTGAACAAAGTTTAATTCCAGATTTTTATGATTGAATAAATTTCAGATTCCTATATTGTGATTCTTAAGTTGCTTATGTGAGAATGTTTAATTGAATTTGCTTAATTGATATCTCTTGTATGTTTATTCTAATTGGTGGCCAACTTTTAGGATTTATGTATGAGTGGTGCTAGATTTAAGAACATGATTCAACTTATTGTTTTGTGAACTTAAAATCAAGAGTAGTAAAGGTTTTGGACAAAAATCGAGTTCAATTAAAAAGGATTGCAATTAGATGGACTTTTTCATACTAAGTTGCACACTTGAGTTGATAGCCTTTCTATGTGTGTAATGCGTCTAACATGTTATGATTATCTAGCTTTCTAGAGCTTGAATGCATGTTTGATAGGATTAGTCTTTGTGCTTTCACTTAGGCTAATTAGCATTGAAAAGTAAAATATGGGAAATCGTTTGCTTTCTAACGGTTCACATGATCAACTCCTTCTCATGACTTAAGATGAACAATAATAGGGTTGAATCGAATTTGATTATGAATTTGGTTTTGATCTTTGTTTCATATGTTCCATTCTTGTATAAGTGTTTGTATAGTTTTATTTGTTTTAATTATTTTAATTTTCAGAAACCAAAACCTAATTCCCCCCTTAATTTCGTAATTATGTATATACTTTATTTTATTTTTGTAAATAATATACTTTGTTTAATTTTAATTGTTTATTTGTTTGACAATGACAGGTGTACCCTCAATCCCCGGAATAGAACGATCCCTACTTGCTTATACTACTAATGATATTTATAGGGTTAAATTATGCGCTTGCTTTGAGCGTATCACCTTCCCGGCAACCCACGAGATTCCCGCTCATGCCTTCCCGGCAACCCACGAGCTTCCGTTCATGCCTTCCCGGCAACCCACGAGCTTCCCGCTCATGCCTTCCCGGCAACCCCGAGTTTCCCGCTCACAAGCTTTCCGCTTATGCCTTCCCGGCAGTCCTCGAGCTTTACACTCATGTCTACTCGACACACCACACGTTAATGGAACATTGAATTCTTCTACCATTTGTCACTTGCGACAAATTGAATTCTTTTCGCGTTCCATTAATACGAGCGACAACCAAGCAAACACAAGCGTTCACGTATTCATCATTCACTAATTACAAACGCTTACCTTCGCAGCGCTCATGCAACTTACATCTCACGAGCGTAACCCCGTCAAACTCGACCTCGTTCGTCTCCTTGCGCGCGTCACATATTTATCATATGCAATCCATATGCTCATACGACCATGTATCACGCACCTCATACACTCGTATATGCCAACGCATATCAACGCAACTCACATTTGTTGCCCAATGCAACGAGCATTCTACATATACCTGTTTTTTTTGTCTTTGTTGTGCAGGTTAACGAGTCCCTTCTTGCTTACGGAGTTCGGGGACTTGTAGGGGCTCCGTACCGCCCGATTACTTATGCTTGGTGACATCATGTGTATAACTCCCCAACCAAGAAGCTCCTCTTACTTGGGGACTTCGGGGACTTGTAGATACCTACTAGCATCACTAGTTTGCTATCTCACCAAGCATAAGTAACACCCTCTTTGGGACACCCACAAGCCATGGTGAGGCCCAACCGCTACTTGCATCTTGTAGCCCTATGTTCAAGCTACGCTACGGTATCCGGAATTCGCAAATCCGTCGCCGGGAAGCCACCTTTCCGGCCTTGCCAAGTTGCCCTCACAACTAAGCTTTTTAGACTAGAAATGGTGGTTACTTGTCCCACATCGAAAACCATGTAAAGGAGAAGCATTCCTTCACCTATAAAAGGAATGCCTCCTCCCACTTAAACACCATCCCATTACATCTTTTGTAATCCCCTTGGGCCGCAAGGCTCAACACACTAGTGTAACATTCAAGTGGACGTAGTTTCCCGCTAAGGTGGGAGACGAACCACTATACATCTCGTGTCACTCTCTCTCTCTCTCTCTCTCTAAAGCTAACTAGAGACCCCCTCGGATCTCTAACGTTAACAAGCAGATAGCAGTTTTCAGTCCCAGATAGCAGTTTTCAGTCCGTCGTCGATTCCTTCAGAAGGTCAACCCCGGCCTCGCCGAGCTTCTCAGCGACGAGGACCGTCGGCTTGGCGTCGAGCCTGGCAGCGGAGAGCACGACGACGAGTTTCGGCGCGGCGATGGCGAGAGCAGGCGTCGTGGGCGACCTGCTGGAGGGATGGAGGGAGGGAGAGAGAAATCCGACGTCGTCTGGAGAGAGAGAGAGAGAGAGAGAGAGAGAGAGAGAGAGAGAGAGAGAGAGAGAGAGAGAGAGAGAGAGAGAGAGATCGGTGAGGGGGGAGGAGAGAGAAATCGGTGAGGGGGGAGAGGGCAAAAAAGTCCCAAAAATAAATAAAAAGAAGAAAAAAAGAATTAATTTGGTAAAGGGGAAATAATCCCTTAGAGTGTTTTGGGTAAACGGGGTTAAAAAACAGTTAGTGGAGCAAGTGGGCAAATTTTAAGCTAAAATTGGGTAAATGAGCATTTCCCCAAAAGAAAAAGACTGAATTAAATACTTAACTTCATCAATTAAGTGACCTTCAAAACTCAAATCCTCCGAACTATCATGTAGACTATTGATGATTGAGAGTGCATCTCCTTCTACTTCAATATGAGAGAAACCGACATGAGCTGCAAATCTATGTCCATGTAGTAACGCCAGGGCTTCAACAGATCTAGGTGGAAGATAGCCGACTTGTGGGACTGCTATTGCACCCTTCATGATCCCATTATGGTCTTTGAAAATCACTCCCAGGCCTCAGATTCCATTCTTCAAGTCACAGGCACCGTCAAAGTTTAGTTTAATATGGCCCATTAAAGGGGGTGACCAAACAACCCGGCTGGAAACATTAACACTCTGCCCTCCAGACTTATTTTCACCATGTTTAGAGATCTCAACCAGTTTATGTTGCCTTAGCCACTCATTCGCAGAACTTACAACTGCCGTGGGTTCGATTGTTTTTTTCCCGTGTCTATGAAGGTTCCTGTTCTTCCAAAGCCACCATGTAAGCGAGCAAAAGTAGTCAAACTCATTCCTTACTGCAGTAGAAAGAACGTGATGCATGAGGTCGAAAAAGGACGGTTCTTTCCATGCTTTACATACCCTATTCAAGAAAGTCTTCTTCCAAACCTGCTTTGCTTTTGGGCAATCCCAAATTACATGCAACACTGATTCCCATTGATCTCGACATTGCCAACAACAAGAGTCATCCATAATTCGTCTTTGTTTCAAGTTCGTTGCACATGGTAAGAAACCATGCAACGCTCTCCACATAAAAACCCGGATTTTACGTGGTGCATCAATACGCCATATTCTCCCCCACATCTCCTTACTTTTGTTTGAGCTGGAATTAGCTACAGACCCTCTCAGTCATTCTTGTATGTCCTTTGCAACCCAATAGCCAGACTTCACACTATACACCCCATTCTTAGTGTAATGCCAAACAAGTTTGTCAGGTATACTTCTCAGCCCTAATGGCATACTAAGTATCAACTCAGCTTCGTGAGGCAAGAATGTATCTTTAATCAAAGGAACGTTCCATGCACCCGCGACGTTGTGAAGAGAGATTCCACTTTGTGCTGCTCCGGCAACTGAAGAGGACTAACCGTTTTGAAACTTACCGGGTAAGGAAGCCAACGATCAGAACGAATACTCACTCTCTTCCCATCACCAATCCTCCACCTTGTCCCTCCATCGATCACTTGTTTTCCCCATATCAACCCCCTCCAAATAGCAGATGGTGTACGACCCAATGTTGCATTCAAAAAGCAAGTTTCTGGGAAATATTTAGCTTGGAGTAGCGAGCTTACCAAAGAATTTCTTCCCCATAAAATCCTCCAGATAGTCTTTGCTAACATGGCTTGATTAAAAGCTCGCAGGTCCCTAAACCCAAGTCCCCCCTCTTCTTTTCTCTTACATAATTTATCCCAACTACACCAATGGAGGCCTCTAGTATCACCACCCTTCCCCCACCAAAATCTACTTACCTTTGATTGGAATTTTTTGCACACTCCAATGGGCAATTGGAAAATACTCATAGAATAAGTGGGAATAGCTTGAGCAACAGCTTTAACTAGCACAAGCTTACCCACTTTGGAGAGAAACTTCCCTTGCCAACCTTGGAGATGTACATCCAACCTTTCATTCAGCTTTTTGAACACATCCTTCTTATTTCGCCCAATCGTTGTCGGTAATCCCAAATACTTCTCATAGAAATCAACAATCGGTACATCTAGTATAGCTCGCACATCATGCTTCACACCTTCATTGACATTAGGACCAAATGATAAAGTGGACTTTTGAAAATTAATGCGTTGACCTGCTGCACTTTCATAAAGAAGAAGGCACTGTTTTAGAGCAACACACTCTTGAACCGTTGCATTGACAAACAGGAGACTATCGTCTGCAAATAACAAGTGGGAAATTGAAGGTGCACTTGGTGCCACCTTAACGTCATTGATCAACCCCATACTATCTGCGTGGTGTAAAAGGCCAGATAACCCTTCAGAAACAAAGAGAAATAGATAAGGGGACAAAGGATCACCTTGTCGTATACCTCTAGTTGGCTTGAAAAAACCCGCCGGCTGCCCTTTCCATAACACCGAGAACGAGACTGAATTAACACACTTCATGATTAGATTCACCCACTCCTCTACAAACCCTAGCTTCAACATGACAGCTTTCAGAAACCCCCACTCCACACTCTGTCATATGCTTTACTTATGTCCAGTTTGAGGACCATCTTAGGAGAGGCCGTATTCTTCTCAATTCTAATGGTATGAACGGTTTCAAAGGCAGCAATTACATTGTCTTGAATATTCCGACCTGGGACAAAAGCACTTTGAGTGCATGAAATGATCTCTGGTAAAAATTTCTTGAGCCTGTTAGCAATTGTCTTCTAGATCAGCTTATACACTATTGAGCATAGGCTAATTGGCCTAAACTCGGACACCAACTTGGGGCTTGGACATTTCGGTATAAGAGAGAGTAGCGTATGATTAAACTCACCAAAATCCTTCCCTTCATTTAAAACACCAAGACAAAACTCACTCACCGACTCTCCCACAATAGGCCAATAGGTCTTATAAAACAAAGCTGACATCCCATCAAAACCTGGAGATTTTTGTGCTGCCATATGCTTCAAGGAGAGCTCAATCTCCCATCTCTCAAATTTTCTCATCAATTTAGCATTAACTTCATCAGACACTCGTCGAGGAATCTTGTCAATTACCAAGTCAAGATTAGCACAACCCTCAGAAGTGTATAGATTCGAAAAGAAAGAAATGAAAGCCGATTGCACCTCATTCATCTCCTCACACCAATTGCCATTTTCATCTGTGATTCCTACCACCTTGTTCTGCTTCCCCCTTCCTCTTGCATATGCATGGAAGAACTTGGTATTTTTATCCCCTTCCTGTACCTAATCTATTCTGGATTTTTGCTTCCACATAGTTTCTTCCATCTCTGCAAACTTATCCAACTCCGATTTGATCAGATTCCTCTGTTATCGATCCTCATCTCTTTGAACATCAATCGGATACCGTTGTAATGAGGCCTTTAGCTCTGCAATCCTTATGGGAATATGACCAATCACCGTTCTATTCCAGTGAGCCAACTCCTTGGCACATTTTTTTAACCTTGTTAAGAGAGTGGAATTCGTCAATGTTTGATCTTCCCAGACTTCCTTTACTATGTCCCCACACCTTTGTTCTTTAATCCAAAAGTGTTCAAAAAGAAAACGTCTCCTCCCCATCTTTTTCTTTGGAAGACCGGCCCCTAATAAGTCAAACACTAATGGTAAGTGGTCACTCACACCCACCTCCATATGGAACTCATGGACCCTAGGGAAGATGGCAGCTGCTTCATTATTCATTAGACCCCTATCCAACCTTTCGTGCACTGTACCATTGCTCCACGTGAAGAGTGGACCCGAAAACTCAATCTTATGTAAACAACAATCATGTATGACCTGATTGAACCTTTCCATCAGGTATAAAGGTCTCTCCCTACCCCCACTCTTATCATTATTATTGGTGTTCTCATTAAAGTCTCCAAAGTCCAAACACAAACCATGCAACATGGGAAAATAGATGTGATAGACGACGGAGAACTTCCCATGAATGTTGTCTCTCTGCCGTTTCCGGATTGCCATAAAAACCGATTAATCGAACTTGTTTTCCTTCAACTGACACCATCATGTCAATAAAGCCCGTCGTCGCATCAATCACTGAAACATGCACATTTTCCTTCCAACAGAAAGCCAAACCCCCTCCTTGTTTCCCCATACGCTCCACCACTTCGCAATTAACATACCCTAGTTTACCACACAGCTTTTTCATCACTTCTTTCTTTTTCTTTGTCTCCATTAAGAAAACAAAATCGGGATCTTGAGCTCTTAACAACTTCTTAAGAGCATTGAATGTGGACGGTTCCCAAGCCCGCGCACATTCCAGCTTAGGAGACTCATTGTTCGTGGTGGGCCCGGGTTTCGGGTCCCACCACTTTACTTCCCTTCCTGAAGTTGAATCTTGTTGCATTGCCATCCTTCTTCCTCAACTGTGAGCCAAAAACAAACAACTTGCGTGGAGAGCAAGTTAGGGCAAACCCCTTACTTTTCCGTCCCTTACCCGGAGAAGAACGCACCTGCTTTGAATGTCCCTTAGACCCACATCCAGTTTCCACACTTTTCTTTCCCTTCCCATGACCCTTCTTCTGTGGGGGATCACCCTTTTCCTTCTCTACCCCCTTAGTCTTCTCGATTCTTTGAGTTCCCACTACAGAAACATCCTCCACAGAAATGTTTTCCATTTCAAATTCACTGGTTACGATGGGCACATCGAATAACATAGAGGAGCCAGGAACCTGCTTGTTCTTCGACCCCACCTCCTCACTACCCTTACCCCTTACAATTAAGTTAGAGTCAACCATTACTATATCCTTGCTTGGCGTCTTCCATACTAGTTTGCTTCTCTTTGATAAATTGCACCACTCAAAGCTCCCCTGCCTTCCAGTCTCCCTATCAATTTCTCTGTCTTCCAAGTTAGTCAAATCTTCACGCTCCCTAACCACTCCACACATATGCAAATCAGGAGCTTTGACAGACCACATTTTCTTACTAGGGATTAACCCATATGACTTGCCTTGCAACTAACCATACAAATCAATGGAATAAACATCTTTCGATAGCGTCTTCCATCGTCCATATTTTTCCTCCGTGACCACTCCATCAATTCTTGCCTGGCAATTGATCCCCACATGATCTAAATGGCTACAGAATAGACAGAAGTGAGGCAGATGTTCATACTCGAAGACCACCTTATTCAACTGAGTGTCACGTGGATCAAACTGCAGTCTCAGACCTTTCCTCAAAGGTTCCGCAAGTTGTAACTCTACTCTCAGCCTGAGGAAACTACCACTCCCATCTCCAAACACTGTTGGATCGGTCATAACAAATCTACCAATGCTACTACCAATTTCCTCCCCATTTTATCAGTTAGGAGTGCTGGGAGTAAACCCTTCACTCTAATCCAAAACTCCTGGTGAGTAAGAGGAATCGCCCCCGGATCGATCATTCCATCTATAGGAACCATTACCAGCAAGGAATTATCAAAAGACCATGGACTCCCCTGCAACACCCTCATTCGATCTCCATCAGTCTTAAAGGAAAAGACGAACCGCTCCGAGTTTTCCCATTCCAAAATGGAGAACTCCTCCTTCGTCAACCAGATCTTTCTAATGATATGTCTGAAGGACTCCACATTAACTTTCTTCCCGGTGAGGACCTTCCCCACTAGCCAAAATGTTATGATTTCAGCATGTTTTGACTTTCCTGTTCATCTTAGGAATAGTTAAATATCCTAGTCATTAGTTGTCCTCGTGCCTGGCACGTGAGCTGTTAATTAGCTGCTAATTAGTCTGCTTAAGCTTAATTATGCAATTAGTGATCCATTAGTGAACGTCCACATGAGGGACGCGTGGCCTTATCTCTTAGCTACTTCTGGGTCTATATATATCCTTGTAATCCCATATTCTGGATATCGATCAATATATCTCAATATTTTCCAGCTTTATTTCTCTTTTCCTCCTGCATTTTACTCTGTTAGGATTCTGATCCTAACAACTCTGGTATCAGAGCCCATCATGGGCAAACTCAAGGGGGCGGGGAAGCCGCCGTCGCCACCCCACGTTTCCGGCGAACTTTCTCACATCGAGTTCGAGCTTCAAATTCACAGGGACGAAACCAACGCTCGCTTGGAGGAGATGCAGTCCAATTTGCAAAATTCCATAGCCAGTTCTTTAGTGGGTTTTAGATCGGTGCTTTTGGAGGAGATCAAACAGCTCACTGAGCTTCGACAAGGCTCACTCACGCCACCACCACTACCTGATAGCACCGCAGTGCCACAACCGGATGGATCTGTGAAATTCGGCTCTCTACCTCCTCCTCCCGTACAACCAAAGATGGTAGCTCTGTCCGAGTCATCATCATCATCGGTGTTGGCCAGATCGGAAGGTATCCCTCCTAACCCTACTAAGCCGCTCACTGATGCTGATATACTGTTGGGATTTATTAACCCTGTGGTTTCAAGTCCTGTGACTACTATGCCTGCTTTGAGTGTCTTGAACAATACTCTGGTTACCAAAGAGAAAGGGGATACTGATAGTGGTACCTCTAAAATGGTTACTAGTTGTGTTAGTACTACGGCTATGACTATGGTTGAACGTACTGTGAGTGAAGCACAAACACACCCATTGCAGTATGCTGGGTTTGGCCCTCCTACCAATACTAGCACTGGATCATTGTTCAGTGGTCAGATCCACTCGCACTTACACCAGTCCCAAGTCTCTCATCAGATGCAAATGGATCCTAATCCTTTCACGATGACTTACTCGGGTCCTTATGAGGCTACTGTGCTTAATTTTCCACCACCTTTGATCCACTCATCATCACCACATACAGCACATGCTTATGGTTTTTCCAAGACATTTCCACAGGGCCATAACACATTTCCAACCTTTGCTACTACTACCACCACTCACATACCCCCATATTCGTATCAGCCTACACCCCCACAGCATCAGGCCCCCCCTGTTGGCAACAATATCAGATGCAACACCATGGTACTATTAATCCCTTGATGCAGGCACAGCCCCACATAAATGCCATACCTTATGTTGATCCTAACCTGCCTACAATGAAACAAATGAGGCTAGACTTCAGCATTTTCAGTGGAGGAGACCCTGTGGAATGGCTTAATAAGGCAGAACAGTACTTTGAGTTTTATCAGATTCCGGAGGATAGGAAGCTCTCCATTGCCACCATGCATCTCTCGGATAAAGCCTCAGACAGGTGGTACATGTTCCGGCATGAATTTCCACCCACTTGGCAAGGATTAGCTGATCTACTTATGAGGGAGTTTAGTGGCTACAACAAAACTGAATATCAAGCAGCCTTGGCCAGGATGAATCAAACAGGAAGTGTGGAGCAGTATAAGGAGCAATTCACAAAGCTTTCTAGGAGAGCACCAGGTTTCCCTCCAGAAGTGTTGTTATCTTGCTTTATTGGCGGTTTGAAAGAAGATATTCGAGTTGATGTACAGGCTCAGAAGCCCAGGACTCTATATGAGGCCTGCGAGTTGGCGCGGGTTTATGAAACTCGATATGACGGGCACAGGCAGCATGCTCGAAGTACTGGAGGAAATAAGTTATCCATTGGTCCTCCATTGATGACCCATAACAGAAACCAATCATTCAACACAGGTAACAAAACCCAAACTCTTCCTTTCTCTTCAAGAACTAACCACAATTACATGCAGAATTCACAAGGCTTGATCAGTGGTAGTAAGAGACTTTCTTAGGCAGAATATCAAGAGCGGAGAGCAAAAAATCAATGCTTCTTTTGTGATGAACAATTTAAACCAGGACACAATTGTCGAAAGGGCCAAATTATGGTGATGGAAGTTACTCAAGATGAACTGGACATGGATTCCATCTCGGAGGGGTGTGATCAACCTGAAGTACCTCCTATAGTGGACCTTGATGAACCACTCATAAGATTACAAGTGATGGGAGATAGTGCTAAAAGCCCTGCCACAATGCAACTTAAAGGAAGGTTCAACAACAAGTGTGTGCATATCCTCATTGACTCCGGAGCTACACATAATTTCATCCACCCACAACTACTCAAGGGCTCTAAATTCCAGGTTCACAAGTTACCTCCATTAAATGTCATACTAGCCAGTGGTGCCAAAATGAAGACTCAAGGAGAAGTTAGAGCTGCTCTTCAACTTCAAGACTTTCAATTCACAGCCGATTTTTACGTCCTACCAGTAACAGGTTGTGAGATTGTTTTAGGGGCTAGTTGGCTGAAATCTCTCGGAGATATCTTATGGAACTTCGAAACCATGCGAATGAAGTTCACTGTACAAGGTTCATGTTTTCAATTGCAGGGTGAAACTGAAGCAGTAGCTAAAGTCATTGGATGTAAAGCAATGACTCGGTTACTGAGAAAAGAGAAAGAGGCTTTACTTGTGCAGGTTCAACCCTCTCTTTCGTCTCAAGTTGTGACTTCCAAAACCCCGGAACTACAAGGCTTAATTGAGAAGTATGCTGACTTATTCACTGCCCCAACGAGCTTGCCCCCCTCAAGAAAGCAGGATCACACAATAGAGCTTTTTCCTAACACACCACCAGTTAGTGTACGGCCCTACAGATATCCTCATTTTCAAAAAGCTGAAATTGAAAGGATTGTACAGGAATTGTTGGATAATGGCGTCATCAAGCCAAGTCTGAGTCCTTTTTCATCCCCAGTTCTGTTGGTTAAGAAAAAAGATGGTACATGGAGAATGTGCATCGACTATAGATCCTTGAATGCTGTGACAGTTAAGGATAAGTATCCAATCCCAGTGGTGGATGAACTACTTGATGAGGTGCACAGCTCCACTGTGTTTACTAAGTTGGATTTAAGGTCGGGGTACCATCAAATTCGGATGCACCCTGCAGATGTGAGCAAAACAGCTTTCAGAACACACAATGGACACTATGAGTTCCTTGTGATGCCATTTGGATTGACCAATGCTCCCTCCACTTTCCAATCTGTGATGAATGATGTATTACGGGATTACCTCAGAAAATTCACCTTGGTCTTCTTTGACGACATTTTGATTTATAGCTCTTCTATGGTTACACATTTGAAGCACGTGGAGAAGGTATTTATCAAGTTACAACAACACTCCCTGAAAATCAAGGAGAGTAAATGTAGTTTTGGTGTGTCACAAGTGGAGTATTTGGGTCACATCATTAGTGACAAAGGAGTGGCTGTAGACCCTGCCAAAATCGAGTGCATCAAGAGTTGGAACAAGCCAAAAACAGTAAAAGGCTTAAGAGGGTTTTTGGGACTAGCAGGTTACTATAGAAAATATGTGAGAAACTTTGGCATCCTTGCTAAGCCTCTCACTGACATGTTGAAAGTGGGGGGGTTCCAATGGACTGCTGATTCTGAAAAGGCATTTGAGGACTTGAAACATGCCCTCATGCATACACCGGTTCTCGCTTTCCCTGATTTTAACAAGGAATTTGTGATCGAGTGTGATGCTTCTGGAGTAGGAATTGGGGCTATTTTATCTCAAGATGGGCACCCAATTGCTTACTTGAGCAAAGCCTTGGCTCCAAGACATGTTGCCTTATCAGTATACGACAAGGAGATGCTTGCAGTTGTGTTTGCGGTCCAGCACTGGCGACCATACCTCTTAGGGAACCATTTCAAGATCTACACCGACCACAGGACTATCCAATATTTTTTGGATCAGAAGATCACAACACCTGCTCAACATAAATGGTTATTGAAGCTCATTGGCTATGATTATACGATCCATTACAAACCGGGTAAAAATAATGCAGCTTCTGATGCCCTATCAAGAAAGGAGGAGCTACTCCACAGTGCCGACACAGTTACTAAGTATGGCACCTTGTCTGCTCTTACTGGCACTTCCTCGCCAATACACGCCTACATCAATGAGATACAACAGGCATGCTTATTAGACCCTGAGGCTAGTGCGACTCTCCAACAGCTGTCACAAGGTATTCCCACACCTACCCACTATACACTTTTGCACTCCCAACTGATGTACAAGGATAGAATTTTTCTTCCTCACCACGATAATTGGCGACAGAAGATCCTAACCGAATTCCATGGAGGCATTAGTGGGGGACATGCTGGAGTTGCGAGGACTTATAAGCGGGTGTATAGATCCTTTGCTTGGCCGGGAATGAGGAAAGACATTAAGGCTTTTGTCGCCTCTTGCCACACTTGTCAACAGAACCACTATGAAACTGTCAATCCACCAGGACTCCTGCAACCCAATGTGATACCCGACAAAGCCTGGACCATGATTTCAATGGACTTTATTGAGGGACTCCCTAACTCTCATGGCAAAACTGTGATTTTAGTGGTGGTGGATAGGTTGACTAAGTATGGACACTTCATTCCCGTGGCCCATCCCTACACAGCAGCGACTATAGTCCAACACTTCGTGAATGGTGTCTTCAAACTGCACGGAATGCCGGAATCAATTATTTCAGATAGGGATCCTATATTTTTGAGTGCATTCTGGGAAGCATTTTTCAAGCTACAAGGTACTGCACTACACAAGAGCTCAGCATATCATCCTCAGAGTGATGGCCAAACTGAAAATCTCAACCGGACCTTGGAGCAGTATTTGAGATGTGTTGTTGGAGAGAAACCACACACGTGGGTTGACGCTCTCCCTTGGGCTGAATTCTGGTATAACACTGCTCATCACTCGGCCATTGGCATGACACCATTCCAGGCCCTTTATGGATACGAAGCTCCTGCTATACGACCCTATATTGCAGGTTCGACGGCAGTAGATGCTGTTGACAACCAACTACAATCAAGGGACGAGCTGTTGGCCATCTTAAAGAGAAACCTTCAAGTGGCTCAATGTCGGATGAAGAACTTCTATGATAAACATCATACGGAGAGGTCCTTTACTGAAGGGGACTGGGTCTATTTGAAGTTGCAGCCATATAGGCAGCATTCGGTGGAGAAACGATTGACCCATAAGCTTGCTCCAAGATACTATGGCCCATTCCTGATTGAACAAAAAATTGGTCCAGTTGCCTACAAATTGAAGCTGCCTAGCTCAGCCAAGGTTCATCCTGTGTTTCATGTTTCCCTACTTAAAAAGAAGATTGGAGATGCTACAGTGGTGTCTGCTCACTTGCCACCAAATGTTGATCCTCACAACCCGCGGTGGTATCCAGCCAAAATACTTGACAGGAAAATGTTCAAAAAGGGTAATGCTCCGGTGACTAAATGGCTAATCCAATGGCTTGGTACTGCGGTGGAGGAGGCCACCTGGGAGGAGGCTGCTGAAATAATACAGAGGTTCCCAGACTTTGAAGCTTGAGGTCAAGCTTTCTTTCGGGAGGGATGGAGTTGTTATGATTTCAGCATGTTTTGACTTTCCTGTTCATCTTAGGAATAGTTAAATATCCTAGTCATTAGTTGTCCTCGTGCCTGGCACGTGAGCTGTTAATTAGCTGCTAATTAGTCTGCTTAAGCTTAATTATGCAATTAGTGATCCATTAGTGAACGTCCACATGAGGGACGCGTGGCCTTATCTCTTAGCTACTTCTGGGTCTATATATATCCTTGTAATCCCATATTCTGGATATCGATCAATATATCTCAATATTTTCCAGCTTTATTTCTCTTTTCCTCCTGCATTTTACTCTGTTAGGATTCTGATCCTAACACAAAATCTCTCTGCAATCAAAGATGTTGGATCATCAACAGTAATGACCTCTAGATCTTCTTCGTCTTGGATTGCCAGACAGCGGGAGAAATCCCCAACTACTTCCTCCATGCTACTCAAAACTCTCTCAAACACCGACCACACCTTCCACCCAAAGCAACCAAGCCCCCACATGCACAGCAGGAATGCGGAAGACTCTGTTATGAAGATGCGGTACTCTGCACCCAAACTGCGGCCGAAACCCTAACCCACTCTAACCCTAACTCCGAGAGAGAAGGGGACTCGAATTTGCATTAGTTTACTCTCATTTTACAGTGGAGGTTCTTTCTCTGATCATTCCCTTCAAACCCAAATACCTTACATTATTTGTGGAATTATATGATTACATTCTTTGTGGAATTATATGATTACATTCTTTACCCTCTTCTTTCTAGTTCTTTATTCAACTATATATCAGTTCAACGTGACTAAATTTATAGGTTACTTGACAGCACTGTAAAAAAATGGGTTGACATCATAATAGAGAGAAATTTTTCTGTGTTATTACACTTGCTATTTGATTAATTGTTCATCAACAGGGAATTATGTACCAAAACAGTTTATATATATTGGTAATGATCGTTGATATATATTGGTAATTTCAGTTACCTTTCCTTAAATTTGGTCATGGGTCAAATCTAGCTAAAAAAAAAATAGAACTCAAAGCTAAACTTTAATCTCTGTGAAAACAGCATGTATATGTGGAAAGTTCCCGTGAAACTAAAAGTTTACTGCTACACTCTTATATTACACTGCTCAAAACTTCCAATCCTAATGATTTGTTCATTTTTTGGGGACGATAAGAAACCGTCTACATTGTTGGCCTTTATTATGCAGAACAAGGGTTATTAGTTGTCCTCAACTTTAGGTGTAGGAGGGGGAAGCCGTTGCTCTTCAGCCATTCGTTTTTAAGATGATCGAATCACCCTTATAGCACCAGCACCCGAAAGCTATAAATATCACATTTCTCGGTTACCTTTATCATGAAAGCAAGCTCTGCGAGAAAAAAATTAAAAAAGCCATTAACATCTAAAAACTAAAATTAAATTTTGAAACCATATTTAATTATGTTCCTGCAGGGGTAGTCCAGGCTACCTTTTCACTATGCCAAAAAATGCTTCAGACGACAGACCATATCTGTCGTCTGATGAAGTAAAAATCTGTTGTCTAAGTGGCTGCCGTCTCTAAGCCATTCAGACGACAGATATTCTCCGTCGTTTATAATCTACTCAGACGACAGATTCAGTTTAAGTTCTGTCGTCTGAAGTACCTAATATTGAAGAATCGGAGTCTATCTGTCGTCTGAAACACTATACCACTACATATTAATGTTGTTGGAAATTCACTTCATCAACGGATTCAAAAAATAACTGTCGATGTAGTTAATGTAACATGACGGAGTTTTTTTTGTTTCTGTCGTTTGATTGAACCAATATTAAGCTTAGTTGATGCTTCTGTCGTCTGATTTGAAGAACAATGACAGTTATATGTTGACTGATTTGGTATGCAACAACATTTATACCATGAGTTATGTTGTTTGAGATTTGTTTGGACTACAGATAATTTTGATTCTTGTGGTTAGATTTGGTTTCCAACTACAGTTTTAGTTTTTTTATGTTGTTTGAATGTCACTTAGAGTATAGTCTTACTCAAATTTCTGTTGTCTGAAGCAGTATTCAATCTCATTTTTCTGTTGTTTGTTTGCACTTTCAACCATTGTTTTAGTTATGTTCTGTTGTTTGAAGTTGGTAGAAACAACATATCAACACCTACTTCTGTTGTCTGAGAGCAATTTGACCTCTACTTTTCTGTTGTTTGAACCTGCTAGAAACAACATATCAACACCTACTTCTGTTGTCTGAGAGCTATTTGAACTCTACTTTTCTGTTGTTTGAACGTGATAGAAACAACATATCAACACCTACTTCTGTTGTCTGAGAGCTATTTGAACTCTACTTTTCTGTTGTTTGAACGTGATAGAAACAACATATCAACACCTACTTCTGTTGTCTGAGAGCTATTTGAACTCTACTTTTCTGTTGTTTGAAAGTGATAGAAACAACATATCAATCACCTACTTCTGTTGTTTGAGAGCTCTTTGAACTCTACTTTTCTGTTGTTTGAACTTGATAGAAACAACAGATGATCATTTGTTTCTGTTGTTTCTATTTTCTTGATACAACATAAACCTGCATATATCTGTTGCCTTTCAACCATTTCAACATCAGTCATTTACAATCATCAAAACCATAAAATTGGACTAAAATCTGCATTTAAAATGATGGCTACGTTTCATTAATTGCATCAACATCATCCAAAATACAATCCATAGTTCCAAATCTAAACCTAGCCAGCAGTTACATAATGATCAAGAGAACCAAAAAACCATCTCATCGATCTCGATCATTTACCTAATATTGCACTAAGTCAAAAACGACCTATAAGGTAAAGAAAGAGTAGCGAGGCAAAGCAACTGCATGCATAATTTAGGTTCATCAACACTTTCCATCAGTTATATATAAATGCACAAAAGCAGTTGCTGGTGCTACTCATCTACCTTAAACAGAACCAAAGTTAGAACTTCATAACATGATTTGCCCATTCAGCTCGAACCACATCAATATCCTTCTGTGTGTAAGCAAGATTTGATTTCCTTTCCCACTGAAACAAGCAAATGCAGCAAGTTATTATGATGCAAATGCAGCAAGTCCATTATAACTTGGTAGCAAACCTGAAATATGCCTATAATATGAACCTTATCATGTTGCATTTGCTTCTCAAAGTTACTTGCAGCAAGTCCAGTATCTTATTATGTTGCATTTGCTTCTCAAAGTTACTTGCAGCAAGTCCAGTAAATCAACCTTATTATGCCTATACTGGACTTGCTGCATTTGCTTCTCAAATTTACTGGACATAATAAGGTTCAGTAACTTTCAGTAACTGAAATATATATGCCTATATGCAGTTGATCATTCTTACCTTGGTAGCAAACTCCAAGTTCTTGTCCTCCACAATTTCTTTCATATAACGCATGACAAAATAACCACAAGTCTTAGAATCAGTTTGCTCCGGAATACCCTGAAAATTATAAATTAAGATTAACCATATGAGGAAGTACGACTTAATGGAGACTATAAAAATTCCAACCAACTTACAGCAAGATTCTTCCATTGGATTATTTTCCTTCCTTTCCTACCCTTTTGGGCATTGAAGATTTTAATAGAGCTTGAAAATGATGATCACAAAAATTATAATTAGCAAGCAGCAAGTTCAGTACATGAAGAAACAACATCAACTGATCAATATGGTAAAAAAAAAAAAAAATTGGGAAGTAGACTTACTTGTCGACAATACTTTTCCATTCACCAGCACAAAGTCGCCTTTTTAGCGGATCCATGAAATGCACGGCTTCTTCATCCGGGTTTACCACCGACAACATCCAATGAGCACTAAAGAAAAAGATGTAAAAATTATTTTTTGATAAGTCCATTACATCTATACATAGAAGCTATCAACAAGCAATATAACATGCCTAACATTGTAGTAATACTGATTACATACCCCGAGTTATATGGAACCAAAAATATTTGCCCCGGTTTCCCTAACATGTACCGATTTGACATAGACCGTGCCCGTTCAGTGGGATTTCCACACCCAATTATACCGGTGTGTGCAGGGTCCATAAAGCCAACCATATCAAGCATCTTAGACTTCTTCAGGACTCCATAAATGTAGCTACAAATAATATTGCAATATTAAAGGGCTAAATAAAAAAAAAGGCTTCTGATTATGAAGATCAACCAGAGTATAGTCAATTACTGAAGATAAGAATAAGGTAATTGAAAACTGATATGTACCTCATGTAAAAAACAATGACTCCTCCAGATACTTCCAGCATGTTAGCCATGTTATAGATATCCCTTCTAAAGATGACGGCTTTCCTAGAATGGCCGAAAATTTCCCCACCAAATGTTGTGTGGATTGTGGCGCCATCCATCAATTCAGTCTTGGCCCACATACACAAGTCCTTTACTGGTAATGGCAGATTCGTCGGCAAGTTTTCCAGGTCTTCATTGTCATCATCAAATGAATCTCTGATTCTCTTCTTCGGATTAGCACGCTTTGTTATCTAATTTTGTAATGATAAGACTACATGTTATCAACCCTTTCCAATATTAACATATACTATATATATGAAACAAATTTGCATATTAATTGAACATGAATAAATAAAAGAAGAAGATGGACTATAAATGAATTAAGAATGAGTTACTTTCTGCTCAATGGGTTTAGGGGGTGCCTCTGGTGCAGGGATAACAACTAGCTTTCTTGGCCAAGCAACACAAGTCCCAATGGCGTCTCCGACAGTGACTATGTCAGCATCCTTCACTGGAAATGGTAGCAAGGCATCATGCACAATGGTTCCAATGACTGAGACACGCACATTGTCCTCTCCTAATGGAACCCCATGGATCTTCTGATTGCCTTCCTCAACATTAACTTGAATGACAGTACCATAAGCAACAATATTTTCGACCCTGTCTA